>NW_022436951.1:5801394-5807491 GCF_009761245.1 Sapajus apella | reverse complement strand
ACAAAAAAAAAAAAAAAAAAAGCCAGGCACGGTGACATGTGCCTGTAATCCCAGCTACTCAGGAGGCTGAGACAGGAGAATCACTTGAACCCCAGAGGCAGATGTTGCAGTGAGCTGAGATCGCAGCATTACACTCCAGCCTGGGCAACAAGAACAAAACTCCGTCTCAAGGAAAAAAAACATGCATTGAAAACCTTACTACACACACACACACACAACACACAACCTTTGGTTGCCTTTGGGGAAATGAGCTATGTGTTTGGAGGATGGGTAGGATCAAGACTTTTATTATAAATCCTTTTGTGCTTCTTGTTTTGTTTTTAAAATCTCTACCTATTTTTTATACATGCTTGGTTTTCATAATTAGAGAAATACACATTTAAATTTAAAATAAATAAGTCCTGGTCTGAGCATGGTGACTCACACCTATAATCCCAGTGCTTTGGGTGTCCAAGGCAGGAGGATCACTTGAGGCCAGGAATTCAAAACCAGCCTGGGCAACATAATGAGACCCCGTCTGTAGTCCTAGCTACTCGAGAGACTATAAGGAAAATCGCTCGAGTTCACGATTGCACTGAGCTATGATTATGCCACTGCACTCCAACCTGGGCAACTGAGCAAGACTCTGTTTCTTAAAAATAGAGAAGCCTTTTTTCTAGTTCTGAGATTCTACATTTTTATCTATAAGAAAATTTTAACACAGCGTTTCTCAACCTCAGCACTATTGACAGGACAAGATTATTCTTTGTTGTCAAGGACTGTTCTGTGCATGCAGGATGTTTAGCAGCATCTCTGGTCTCTAGCCATTAGATGCCAGTAGTGGCTCCCATTGTGACAACCAAAAATGTCTCCAGACACTGCCAAATACCCCTGTGTCAGGGTACACAGGAAGAAGCTTACTCGTGGTTGAGAACTGCTGGGTTAACATACACAACTTGGAAAATACTAATCTTAAAAACTGTGCCAGTCTTTGTATAATGCTGTCAATATGTAAATACCTTCTAAACAAAGGTATTTACATATTGATAGCATTACACAAAAAAATTTTTTTTCAAGCTTTTTTGTCAGACTGATAATTTGAATTCTAAACAAAGGTATTTACATATTGACAGCATTATACAAAGACAAAAATACAACTTCTAAACAAAGGTATTTACATATTGACAGCATTATACAAAGGGAAAAAATATAACTTTAACATTGTGATTAAGTGACCCCAAAGTCACATTTTGGTAAGTTAGTTGTCAGTCCATATTTCTGACATGCTGGTACTTCTTCCATACCTTGGGGGAAAAAAAGTTCTTTCTAATATACTCATTTTTTTTTAACTCAACCTTTACATGCAGAATGACCTATTTCTGCCCCCAAATACATAAAGCTGTATATAGTTTCTTTTCAGGTTTTGGATATTCATAAAGCATTGGTTTTAATCTTATAGACAGAAAATGATTTCATGGTTATCTGCAGTGGTTTTGGATGTTCATAAAGCATTAATTTTATTCTTATAGACTCAAAATGATTTCATGGTTATCTGCAATGTTGCAAAAATTCTAGAGCTAGTTGTACCACTGATGGAGCATCCAAGTGAAACTTTCCTTGCCACTATTGAAGAAGATCTAATGAAGCTCATCATCAAATATGGCATGACTGTAAGCACTCAGTTTACCATTTTTTTATACATTAGTATAAAGTTCTAATGTATTTTATTAATATCATTTTTAAAGCAAATAGTTATAAAAAAACTTTTAAATAGTATATTTTTATCTTTAATTTTTATCTAAACAAACATTTTCTATCTTTTAGGTAGTGCAACATTGTGTGAGCTGTCTTGGGGCTGTTGTAAATAAAGTGACACAAAATTTTAAATTTGTGTGGGCTTGTTTCAATAGATACTATGGTAAGTTCAATACTAGTACTTTAAAAATTATTCCGCTAGTTCCTGCAGTGTGTCCAGCTCATTTTAAAAACATTTGATAAAAGGTTAGAATCAAGGAAATTATGAGATGTGATTATCCACCATGGTCCTCTCTCAGAAATAACATTTTTTAGTGTCTTTTGTATTCCCTTAAGAACCCACTGTGATTACTTCAGAAATTTATCTCCTGATAAGTAAAGGTTGGCAAATTTTTTGCATACTAGGTGAGAAGTAAAATTTAAATTAGCGTACATTAATTATTTTAGACTCTAAAGAGTGTCCTTGTAATTCTAGACATATTTAATATTTAGAACCATTAGTAAAAATTAATTGGCTGGGCACAGTGGCTCACGCCTGTAATCCCAGCACTTTGGGAGGGCAAGGTAGGTGGATCACCTGTGGTTGGAAGTTTGAGACCAGCCTGGCCAACATGGTGAAACTCCATCTCTCTACTAAAAATAGAAAAATTTGCCAGGCATGGTGGTGCACAGCTGTAATCCCAGCTACTTGGGTGGCTCAGGCAGGGTTGCAATGAGCCAAGATTACATCACTGAACAACAACCTGGGCAACAGAGTGAGATTTCATCTCAAAAAAAAAAATTGTAATTCATGAGTAGTAATTATTTGAACATAGTAAATGAAAGATAAAGGGTTTATTATAAATAAATATTACTTATCTTTATTAGGTGCCATTTCAAAATTAAAAAGTCAGCACCAAGAGGACCCAAATAACACTTCACTTCTAACAAACAAACCAGCACTTCTTAGATCCCTTTTCACGGTTGGAGCACTATGTCGGCATTTTGATTTTGATCTGGAAGATTTTAAAGGCAACAGCAAGGTAAAGATACTAATGGTATAAAACAGAACTGTATAGCACCGTGATCTGAGAATGATAGTAATGACCCAGAATTAAGGCAACATTAGAGTAGTCTGGCTTAATGAGAATCCTGAAAACAGTGCTACTCAAAGCATGGTCCTCAGACTGGCTGCAAATCCATGAACTGTTACTGGCATGTAACCAGATAATGAAATTTCCCTGACAAGTTATATCAGCTTTGTAATGATAGGCACACTGTTGACATCAACAGCTGACTTTAAAAATTTTTTTTTGAATGAAGAGAACAATGCACTGATTTACATTCTGAAACAAGCTTTTTTGTCAGACTGATAATTTGAATGCCACTGTTCTAAAATAAATGGAATAGGTTACTTATTTTTTTAATAAAGTTCACATACAGAAATTCTCATTGTCTTTTGGTATTTTTTTTCCTTTATAGTTGAAAATTAATCTGAATTATTTTTCATGAATACTTTAATGTGTTTTCCTTCCCTTAGGTTAACATAAAAGACAAAGTACTTGAACTATTAATGTATTTTACAAAACATTCAGATGAAGAAGTACAAACAAAAGCTATCATTGGTCTAGGTAAGTTAAGTCTAAATTTCTTTATAATTTGTAGCTATTTGAGAGGGGTAGAGCACATTTTAAAATATTGTGAATCTAAATTGATTTATTTAAATAAGTTTTTATTAGCAGTAGGGTTTGGTGTATAGAATGTATGTCTAGGGATTAAAACAACTGGGTTCCATTCTTGTCATGGCCATTGACTTCCTGGGTAACCTTGAGCAAGCCACTTGTCTGTTCATCGGTTTCTTCATTAGTAAAATGGAGATAACACTACTACTTCTACTCCTCCTCCATAGGGTATCTTAAGAACGTTCATTAAAGCCCTTTGATAAAGAAAAATAATGTCGAAGAATTCTGTGCTCTTTGTATTTTTTTAATTGTTCTTTTTCATTGCAAAACTTTTATCACTGCAGGAAGCTGCCACATCTAATTAAAACAATGATTAGTCTACACTGACTTATTTATATAAAAGCAAATAGTAAGCAACCCAGAAGGAGCAATTTTGGATATATACCTGTTTCATATTATTTTTTCAGGAAGCACTGATATAATAAAAACATGTTTTGCAATTGTTAGGCAGGTCTATGTGACTTATTTCTAGGAAGGAATTCGAATATGAGGAAATAGGAGGAGAATGACATTAAAGTATCTGAATTCAATGCACTTCAAAAAAAATATAAGAACAGTCTGTCCAGGTTTTTGGCTTTTGTTGTTGTTGTTTGTTTTGTACAAATACAGTTGGCCTTCCATATCCATAGGTTTCATATCTGTGGATTTATCTACCAAGAATCAAAAATACTGAGGAAAAAATTGCACCTATACTAAATATATACAAACTTTTTTCTTGTCATTATTCTCTAAACAACAGCAATTTATGTAGCATTTACATTGTATTAGATATAAATAATCTAGAGACGATTTAAAGTATACAGGAGGATGTGAATAGGTTATATGCAAATACTGCCCCATTTTATATCGGGTACTTGAGAATTCATGGATTTTGGTATCCCTGGGAGGTTCTGGAACCAATCCCCCATGGATACCAAGCGACGACTGTATACATTAAGCTACCAATGAGATTAATAACTTATTTGGAAATTGTATTTTGGTATTACATTTAAGGTTTATACTTGAATATGCATGAGTAGTTATTTATATTAGTCTTTTGAACAAAAATGAGTATGAAAAGATTTTGAGTTACCTAAATCTTACTAAATCATGTTAATGATATCTGGAAATAAATTGAAATCTTATTTTATTCTTCCTCCATCCCTTTTTGAAAATTGCTTATAGCACATAGAGTAAAAGTCAGACATCACTTACTAAGGAGTTAAATCACTACAATATTACCTTCAAGCCAATATGTATGTATCTTTAAATATTCAGCCTGGACATAATTTATACGGAGTGGCAAAACTAATAGTTACAACTATTTCAGAGTACAAAAAGATGAAGTTTTAACTTAAAGAAGCACTATCCAGAAAATACTGCCTCTAGACCAGTTAATAAAAGACATCTTGCCTGGGCCATAGTTATCCTGAGTGACCTTGGGCTAGTTATCTGATCACTCTATGCTTTGAGTTTAGTTTGTTGTTTGTTATCAATAATACTTGCTATCATCAGAGGTCTTCATTTTTTCTCAACTATTATATACAAATAAGCATGGATAACAATATTATATTGCTACTTATTAATCCGTGGTTATAGGATTTAGCATTGTGGCCTCACTATAATGCCATATGAGAAAGAAATGGAAGATATTTTTAACCTGGTTTATTATTGTTTCATCAAATGAATATACTTTAATTTAAAAAAAAAAAATAATGTCGATGTAGTACCTTCTGCTGGGGATCTGAAAAATGTTTGCAGACATTACTTCTTAAATCCTGAAAACCTCCCTTTGAGGTAGGTGGGTGGTAAATATTATTATCCCCATTTTACAGATGGAGAATTGAGGCACAGAGAGATTATGTGACTCACCCAAGGTCACACTCCAAGTCAGTGGTGGAGCCAGGAATAGAACCCAAGACTCCTGACTCCTAATCCACTCCCCTAGCCACTAGGCCCTGCTCCCTCCTCAAGGTTTCCTCTTGTGTGAAATTCTCCTTTGAAATGCAATTTCTTGTTTTTAATTCATGGGGAAAGAAGTACCTGCTCTAATACTTCTCTAGGTAAGGCCACCAGCATATTCTTCCAGTTTTATTATTTTTTTTTTTGAAATAAGGAGCTGTTTATATAATTTATTAACATATTTATTAAATGTTTATTTAATTTTAATATGAATATATGATGAGATTTTTCCCCTCTCCCATAGGATTTGCCTTTATTCAGCATCCAAGTCTAATGTTCGAGCAAGAAGTGAAGAATCTATATAATAATATTTTATCCGATAAGAATTCTTCAGTCAATTTAAAAATTCAAGTGTTAAAAAATCTCCAGACCTACCTACAAGAAGAAGATACACGTATGCAGCAGGCAGATAGAGACTGTAAGTGAAAATATATTTTTAAATTTCACAGCTACAGTTATACTATATGGCTTTATCTTCATTAATCTAAAGTTCCTTATCTGTTGGATGAAGAAATTCAGTTAAATAGCAGTCCTTGTGCTGAGGTCTACAGCTAGGCTTTAGCATACTCTTAAATTCTCTAAAAATTTTATGTATGTGTAAACATAACATTTTGAGGGAAGAGAGACATTATTGGGTTCTCAAAGGGGCCTCTGACACACACACACACACACACCCCGCCGCCACCACCACCACCACCTGA